>NW_027189180.1:0-20000 GCF_040958095.1 Procambarus clarkii | reverse complement strand
TGCATTTGAGATCTCTTTCCTCTGATTCTAGTCCACATAACCTTGCATTTGTCAGGGTTAAAGTCTAGTAGCAATTTCTCTGACTATCTATGGATATTTTCCAGTTCATCTTGTAAGGTATTGCAGTCCTCCTCATTTGTGATTAGTCTACTTAGCAATTCATCATCAACAGACATTGACAAGAATGAGCTTGCTCCGCTGCTAGATTGCATTCATATATTAGGAACAGGATAAGCCCCTATTACTGTTATAGAATAGGAGCTGCCTCGAATGGGCCAATAGGCCTTCTGCAGTTACCTTTGTTCTTATGTTCTTCTTATGTTCTACTGACACTTGAGGTACTCAACTCACTACCTTTCTCCAGTTTGAAAGCTCTCCTCTTACTATGACTCTTTGCCTCCTTCTCCAAAGGCCCTCTATCACCCACTTTAGTAATCTTGTTGATACACCAGTCTGTTTTCCTAGTTTACATAGAGTTTTGGAAAGTTGCTAATGTGATACCAGTTTTAAGAAAGGAGATAGATCACTTGCGTCTAACTATCGACCAATTAGCCTAACGTCTATTGTGGGAAAGTTACTCGAATCTATAATAGCAAATAAAATTCGTCTTCATCTTGAAAAACATAAATTAATAATTGAGTCGCAACATGGTTTTATAAATGGCCGTTCATGTTTAACAAATTTGTTATCTTATAAACAACATGAATGATATTATGGCTGGTAATGGGAACAATCCCATTATTTGCATTAGCGTGGGAGGAAATGATGTTGGTCGAGTCAGGAGTGAGGAACTGATTCAGAGGTATAAAACAGCCATAGAGTTAGTTAGGAGCAAGGGAGGAATCCCGATCATATGTGGCATTCTTCCAAGAAAGGGAGTGGGAAATGAATGGATATCGAGGGCACTTGGTGTCAATTGCCGGCTGGAAAGATATTGCAAATCAAATGCAATATCTTTCATAGACAACTGGGAACACTTCTATGGAAGAAATGAAATGTATGCTCGTGATGGGGTGCATCTATCGAGAGCTGGGGTTGTTGCTGTTGCGAACTCGCTAGAAGAAGTGGTTAGAGGTGTTTGTTTGGGTTTAAACTGTTAGTAGATAGAGGTATGGGAATTGATTTGGAGGTAGGAGGTAATAAAAGTATGTGTTTGTGGGAGAAAGGAATTGGCAAAACGATCAGGGAAAGAGAAGGTCCGCAAAATAACAATTCACTTAGGGTATATTACACTAACAGTAGAAGTCTAAGAAATAAAATTAACGAATTAAATGCTCTTGTCTGCACAGAAAAAATAGATATTATTGCACTTACCGAAACGTGGATGAATGTAGAAAATAGAGAACTATTAGCTGAATATCAAATATATGGATTTAAACTATTTCCACAGATAGATATATTAGACGAGGAGGTGGAGTAGCCATATATGTTAGGGACAATTTGAAATGTAGTCTCAAAGAGGGAATCAAAACAGAGCCACACACAGAAACTATTTGGATTGAATTAAACGAAAAAGCTAATAATATTATAATAGGAGTAATATATAGGCCACCAAATTTAGACAGAATGGAAGCAAAGCATCTATGGGATGAAATATCTAGAGCATCTAGATCTAACAGTATTTATGTCATGGGTGACTTTAATTTTAGCGGAATAAACTGGTTGAACAAAACAGGGAATAGTGAAGCAGAAGATTTTCTAGAATTAATTGACGATTGCTTTCTTACGCAACACATTAAGGAACCAACACGGGAAAATAATATTTTAGATTTAGTGTTAACTAACAGGGAAACGCAAATTAATGACATCGAAATAGGGAGTGAGCTAGGGAGCAGTGATCACAAAGAAATCAGATTTAGCATAGAATGGAATAGACCAGTAGGAGAAAATTCTGTTAAAGTGCCAGATTTTCGAAAAGCTGATTTTAATAGCCTAAGAAATTTTTTGGGTCAAATTGATTGGAAAGGCTTGGGTATGGGGTGTGGGCCGGTCTTAAGAACATAAGAACATAAGAACAAAGGTAACTGCAGAAGGCCTATTGGCCCATACGAGGCAGCTCCTATTCTATAACCACCCAATCCCACTCATATACTTGTCCAACCCGTGCTTGAAACAATCGAGGGACCCCACCTCCACAATGTTACGCGGCAATTGGTTCCACAAATCAACAACCCTGTTACTGAACCAGTATTTACCCAAGTCTTTCCTAAATCTAAACTTATCCAATTTATATCCATTGTCTTGGAGCGAGACATGAACCCAGCGATAGGTGACTTAATTAAATGGGGATTTCGATGTGGATTCAATATATAACTTATTTAAGAATATTCTAAACAAAGCACAGGAACGTAGTATATCATACAAATTGAATAGATCGTATACTAATGACCCAAAGTGGATAACAAAGAATTTGAAGAACCTTATAGGTAAAAAGAGAGCTTGGTACAAAAGGATTAAAAATGGGGAGGTCACTTTAGAACAGGAATTCGTACAACTGGTTAGAAATGTTAAAAAAGAGATAAGGAAAGCAAAAAGAAACTATGAAGTTCGCATAGCAGGGCAAGCAAAGACAAATCCTAAAGGGTTTTTTCAGTTATATCGTACTAAGACTAGGGAAAGGATAGGTCCATTAAAAACTGAGACAGGTCAAATAACAGATAGTGATGAAGAGATGAGTAGTATTTTTAATAAATATTTTGTATCTGTATTTACTAAAGAGGAACTTAACAATATGCCTTCAGCCGAACAAGTCTATGTGGGTGGGGACGAGGACAGGTTGACGAGTTTAGGAGTTACCAGGGAGGATGTTCTTAAACAAATAGTAAAACTCAAACCAAACAAATCCCCAGGGCCGGATGAAGTGTTTGCTAGGGTGCTTAAAGAATGCAAAGAGGAGCTTTGTGACCCACTGTCAACCATATTTAATAAATCAATAGAGTCAGGCAGAGTGCCAGAGTTTTGGAAAGTTGCTAATGTGTTACCAGTTTTTAAGAAAGGAGATAGATCACTTGCGTCTAACTATCGACCAATTAGCCTAACGTCTATTGTGGGAAAGTTACTCGAATCTATAATAGCAAATAAAATTCGTCTTCATCTTGAAAAACATAAATTAATAATTGAGTCGCAACATGGTTTTATAAATGGCCGTTCATGTTTAACAAATTTGTTATCTTTTTATTCTAGCATTGTTGAGGCAGTTGATAGTGGTAAGGATTGCGATGTTGTATACCTTGACTTTAGCAAAGCTTTTGATACAGTGCCACATGAAAGACTGATTAAAAAAATAGAGTCTCATGGTATTGGGGGTGCTATATTAAGCTGGATTAGGGCATGGCTATACCAAAGGAAACAGAGAGTTAGTATAAATGGAATCAAGTCAGAGTGGGAAAATGTTGTAAGTGGAGTGCCTCAAGGCTCTGTCCTGGGACCTCTGTTGTTTATAATATATATAAATGATTTAGATTCAGGTTTGAGTAGCAACATTTGCAAATTTGCCGATGATACGAAAATCGGTAGGGAAATTAATTCGGAGGAGGACTCACTATCACTTCAAGTTGATCTAGATAGGGTTTTGAAATGGTCAAAGGATTGGCAGATGCAGTTTAATGCTGATAAATGTAAAGTTCTGAGGTTAGGTAATGATGATAGAGTTACAAGATACGAGCTAGATGGTGTTGTGATTGCGAAGTCGGATTGCGAAAGGGATCTGGGAGTTATGATTAGTAAGAATTTAAGACAAAAGGATCAATGCATAAATGTTCGTAATAAGGCAAATCGGACACTTGGATTTATTAATCGCAGCGTTAGTAACAAGACACCTGGTGTGGTTCTCAAGCTATATCTTGCTCTAGTTAGGCCCCATTTAGATTATGCAGTTCAGTTTTGGTCGCCATATTATAGAATGGATATAAATTCACTTGAACGTGTCCAGCGTAGGATGACTAAGTTAATTCCCCAAATTAGAAATCTTTCATATGAAGAAAGATTAACAAAGCTTAAGTTGCATTCACTGGAAAGGCGAAGAGTTAGGGGTGACATGATAGAGGTTTACAAGTGGATGAATGGACATAACCGGGGGGATATTAATAGGGTATTAAAAGTATCAACACAGGACAGAACACGAAACAATGGATATAAATTGGATAAGTTTAGATTTAGGAAAGACTTGGGTAAATACTGGTTCAGTAACAGGGTTGTTGATTTGTGGAACCAATTGCCGCGTAACATTGTGGAGGTGGGGTCCCTCGATTGTTTCAAGCACGGGTTGGACAAGTATATGAGTGGGATTGGGTGGTTATAGAATAGGAGCTGCCTCGTATGGGCCAATAGGCCTTCTGCAGTTACCTTTGTTCTTATGTTCTTATGTTCTTATGTTTTATTCTAGCATTGTTGAGGCAGTTGATAGTGGTAAGGATTGCGATGTTGTATACCTTGACTTTAGCAAAGCTTTTGATACAGTGCCACATGAAAGACTGATTAAAAAAATAGAGTCTCATGGTGTTGGGGGTGCTATATTAAGCTGGATTAGGGCATGGCTATACCAAAGGAAACAGAGAGTTAGTATAAATGGAATCAAGTCAGAGTGGGAAAATGTTGTAAGTGGAGTGCCTCAAGGCTCTGTCCTGGGACCTCTGTTGTTTATAATATATATAAATGATTTAGATTCAGGTTTGAGTAGCAACATTTGCAAATTTGCCGATGATACGAAAATCGGTAGGGAAATTAATTCGGAGGAGGACTCACTATCACTTCAAGTTGATCTAGATAGGGTTTTGAAATGGTCAAAGGATTGGCAGATGCAGTTTAATGCTGATAAATGTAAAGTTCTGAGGTTAGGTAATGATGATAGAGTTACAAGATACGAGCTAGATGGTGTTGTGATTGCGAAGTCGGATTGCGAAAGGGATCTGGGAGTTATGATTAGTAAGAATTTAAAACAAAAGGATCAATGCATAAATGTTCGTAATAAGGCAAATCGGACACTTGGATTTATTAATCGCAGCGTTAGTAACAAGACACCTGGTGTGGTTCTCAAGCTATATCTTGCTCTAGTTAGGCCCCATTTAGATTATGCAGTTCAGTTTTGGTCGCCATATTATAGAATGGATATAAATTCACTTGAACGTGTCCAGCGTAGGATGACTAAGTTAATTCCCCAAATTAGAAATCTTTCATATGAAGAAAGATTAACAAAGCTTAAGTTGCATTCACTGGAAAGGCGAAGAGTTAGGGGTGACATGATAGAGGTTTACAAGTGGATGAATGGACATAACCGGGGGGATATTAATAGGGTATTAAAAGTATCAACACAGGACAGAACACGAAACAATGGATATAAATTGGATAAGTTTAGATTTAGGAAAGACTTGGGTAAATACTGGTTCAGTAACAGGGTTGTTGATTTGTGGAACCAATTGCCGCGTAACATTGTGGAGGTGGGGTCCCTCGATTGTTTCAAGCACGGGTTGGACAAGTATATGAGTGGGATTGGGTGGTTATAGAATAGGAGCTGCCTCGTATGGGCCAATAGGCCTTCTGCAGTTACCTTTGTTCTTATGTTCTTATGTTTTATTCTAGCATTGTTGAGGCAGTTGATAGTGGTAAGGATTGCGATGTTGTATACCTTGACTTTAGCAAAGCTTTTGATACAGTGCCACATGAAAGACTGATTAAAAAAATAGAGTCTCATGGTGTTGGGGGTGCTATATTAAGCTGGATTAGGGCATGGCTATACCAAAGGAAACAGAGAGTTAGTATAAATGGAATCAAGTCAGAGTGGGAAAATGTTGTAAGTGGAGTGCCTCAAGGCTCTGTCCTGGGACCTCTGTTGTTATAATATATATAAATGATTTAGATTCAGGTTTGAGTAGCAACATTTGCAAATTTGCCGATGATACGAAAATCGGTAGGGAAATTAATTCGGAGGAGGACTCACTATCACTTCAAGTTGATCTAGATAGGGTTTTGAAATGGTCAAAGGATTGGCAGATGCAGTTTAATGCTGATAAATGTAAAGTTCTGAGGTTAGGTAATGATGATAGAGTTACAAGATACGAGCTAGATGGTGTTGTGATTGCGAAGTCGGATTGCGAAAGGGATCTGGGAGTTATGATTAGTAAGAATTTAAAACAAAAGGATCAATGCATAAATGTTCGTAATAAGGCAAATCGGACACTTGGATTTATTAATCGCAGCGTTAGTAACAAGACACCTGGTGTGGTTCTCAAGCTATATCTTGCTCTAGTTAGGCCCCATTTAGATTATGCAGTTCAGTTTTGGTCGCCATATTATAGAATGGATATAAATTCACTTGAGCGTGTCCAGCGTAGGATGACTAAGTTAATTCCCCAAATTAGAAATCTTTCATATGAAGAAAGATTAACAAAGCTTAAGTTGCATTCACTGGAAAGGCGAAGAGTTAGGGGCGACATGATAGAGGTTTACAAGTGGGTGAATGGACATAACAAGGGGGATATTAATAGGGTATTAAAAGTATCAACACAGGACAGAACACGAAACAATGGGTATAAATTGGATAAGTTTAGATTTAGGAAAGACTTGGGTAAATACTGGTTCAGTAACAGGGTTGTAGATTTGTGGAACCAATTGCCGCGTAACGTGGTGGAGGTGGGGTCCCTCGATTGTTTCAAGCGCGGGTTGGACAAGTATATGAGTGGGATTGGGTGGTTATAGAATAGGAGCTGCCTCGTATGGGCCAATAGGCCTTCTGCAGTTACCTTTGTTCTTATGTTCTTATGTTCTTATGTTCTTATAAGAGTTCCCCTAGTTTACATGTTATGAATATCGTCAAAAGCTTTCTTGCAATGAAAAAGAATGCAGTCTGTCTAGGTGTCTCTCTCCGGTTTTATTGTCCTAATTGGAGTTAGGGTAAAATTCGGCAAAGATGCATGCAACACCATGAATTTACAGAAATTATAAGAGAGAGCAGTTGCGCAGATACGCTGTACCTCAAATGGAGAGGAGTATCTCACCACACCAGTCTCCAGACGAACATATCTCCCGTCACTGGGTCGTCAGCCTTGCTCAAATGAACATAAGAACATAAAAACAAAGGTAACTGCAGAAGGCCTATTGGCCCATACGAGGCAGCTCCTATCTATAACCACCCAATCCCACTCATATACTTGTCCAACCCGCGCTTGAAACAGTCGAGGGACCCCACCTCCACCACGTTACGCGGCAATTGGTTCCACAAATCAACAACCCTGTTACTGAACCAGTATTTACCCAAGTCTTTCCTAAATCTAAACTTATCCAATTTATACCCATTGTTTCGTGTTCTGTCTTGTGTTGATATTTTTAATACCCTATTAATATCCCCCCTGTTATGTCCATTCATCCACTTGTAAACCTCTATCATGTCACACCTAACTCTTCGCCTTTCCAGTGAATGCAACTTAAGCTTTGTTAATCTCTCTCCATATGAAAGATTTCTAATTTGGGGAATTAACTTAGTCATCCTACGTTGGACACGTTCAAGTGAATTTATATCCATTCTATAATACGGCGACCAAAACTGAACTGCATAATCTAAATGGGGCCTAACCAGAGCAAGATATAGCTTAAGAACCACACCAGGTGTCTTGTTACTAACGCTTCGATTAATAAATCTCAGTGTCCTATTCGCCTTATTACGAACATTCATGCATTGATCCTTTTGTTTTAAATTCTTACTAATCATAACTTCCAGATCCCTTTCGCAATCTCAACACCATCTAGCTCGTATCTTGTAACTCTATCATCATTACCTAGCCTCAGAACTTTACATTTATCAGCATTAAACTGCATTTGCCAATCCTTTGACCATTTCAAAACCCTATCAAGATCAACTTGAAGTGATAGTGAGTCCTCCTCCGAATTAATTTCCCTACCGATTTTCGTATCATCGGCAAATTTGCAAATGTTGCTACTCAAACCTGAATCTAAATCATTTATATATATTATAAACAACAGAGGTCCCAGAACAGAGCCCTGAGGTACTCCACTAACAACATTATCCCACTCATACTTAACCCCATTTATACTAACTCTCTGTTTCCTTTGGACTAGCCATGCCCTAATCCAACTTAATATAGCACCCCCAATACCATGGGCTTCTATTTTTTTAATTAGTCTTTTATGTGGCACTGTATCAAAAGCTTTGCTAAAGTCAAGGTACACAACATCACAATCCTTACCACTATTAACTGCCTCAACTATGCTGGAATAAAAAGTTAGCAAATTTGTTAAACATGAACGGCCATTTGTAAAACCATGTTGCGACACATTTATTAATTTATGTTTTTCAAGATGGAGACGAATTGTATTTGCAGTTATTGATTCAAGTAACTTTCCCACAATAGACGTTAGGCTAATTGGCCGATAGTTTGACGCAAGTGATCTATCTCCTTTCTTAAAAATTGGTACCACATTAGCTACCTTCCATGACTCTGGCACTCTGCCTGACTCTATTGATTTATTAAATATGGTAGACAGTGGCTCGGAAAGCTCCTCTTTGCATTCTTTAAGCACCCTGGCAAACACTTCATCCGGACCTGGGGATTTGTTTGGTTTTAGTTTTTCTAATTGTTTAATTACATTAAACCACGTTTACTCCCTGGTAACTGCTAAACTAGTCAACCTGTCCTCATCCCCACCCACATAGACTTGTTCGGCTGAAGGCATATTGTTAAGTTCTTCTTTAGTAAATACAGATATAAAATATTTGTTAAAAATACTACTCATCTCCTTATCATTATCCGTTATTTGACCTGTCTCAGATTTTAATGGACCTATCCTTTCCCTAGTCTTAGTTCGATATAACTGAAAAAACCCTTTAGGATTTGACTTTGCTTGCTCTGCTATGCGAACTTCATAGTTTCTTTTTGCTTTCCTAATCTCTTTTTTAACATTTCTAACCAGTTGTATGAATTCCTGTTCTAAACTGACTTCCCCATTCTTGATCCTTTTGTACCCAGCTCTCTTTTTACCTATAAGGTTCTTTAAATTATTTGTTATCCACTTTGGGTCATTAGTATTCGATCTATTCAATTTGTATGGTATACTACGTTCCTGTGCTTTGTTTAAAATATTCTTAAATAAGTTATATATTAAATCCACATCGAAATCCCCTTTTACGTCACCTATCGCTGGGTTCATGTCTCGCTCTAAGACCGGCCCACACCCCATACCCAAGACTTTCCAATCTATTTGACCCAAAAAATTTCTTAGGCTATTAAAATCAGCTTTTCGAAAATCTGGCACTTTAACAGAATTTTCTCCTACAGGTCTATTCCATTCTATGCTAAATCTGATTACTTTGTGATCACTGTTCCCTAGCTCACTCCCTATTTCGATGTCATTAATTTGTGTTTCCCTGTTAGTTAACACTAAATCTAAAATATTATTTTCCCGCGTTGGTTCCTTAATGTGTTGCGTAAGAAAGCAATCGTCAATTAATTCTAGAAAATCTTCTGCTTCACTATTCCCTGTTTTGTTCACCCAGTTTATACCACTAAAATTAAAGTCACCCATGACATAAATACTGTTAGATCTAGATGCTCTTAATATTTCATCCCATAGATGCTTTGCTTCCATTCTGTCTAAATTTGGTGGCCAATATATAACTCCTATTATAATATTATTTGCTTTTTCGTTTAATTCTATCCAAATAGTTTCTGTGTGTGGCTCAGTTTTGATTCCCTCTTTGAGACTACATTTGAAATTGTCCCCTAACATGTATGGCTACTCCCCCTCCTCGTCTAATATATCTATCTGTGTGAAATAGTTTAAATCCATTTATCTGATATTCAGCTAATAGTTCTTTATTTTCTACATTCATCCACGTTTCGGTAAGTGCAATAATATCTATTTTTCTGTGCAGACAAGAGCATTTAATTCATTAATTTTATTTCTTAGACTTCTACTGTTAGTGTAATATATCCTAAGTGAATTGTTATTTTGAGGTCCTTTTCTTTCCCTGATCATTTTGCCAATTCTTTTCTCCCACGAACACATACTTTTATTACCTCCTTCCTCCAAATCCATTCCCATACCACTATCTACTAACAGTTTAAACCCAAACAAAGACCTCTAACCACTTCTTCCAACGATATCGCAACAGCAACAACCCCAGCCCTCGATAGATGCACCCCATCACGAGCATACATTTCATTTCTTCCATAGAAGTGTTCCCAGTTGTCTATGAAAGATATTGCATTTGATTTGCAATATCTTTCCAGCCGGCAATTGACACCAAGTGCCCTCGACATCCATTCATTTCCCACTCCCTTTCTTGGAAGAATGCCACATATGACCGGGATTCCTCCCTTGCTCCTAACTAATTCAATGGCTGTCCTAAATCTCTGTATTAGTTCCTCACTCCTAACTCGCCCAACATCATTACCCCCTGCACTAATACAAATAATGGGTTTGTTCCCATTTCCCGTCATAATATCATTCATGTTTCCAACAATATCACCAATTCCAGCTCCCGGATAGCAAACTCCTAATCTGTTCCCCTTATCTCTGGCCCAAAACGTTCTGTCTAAATACCTCACCTGGGAATCTCCCACAACCAAAATTCGCTTCGGTACCACATTAACTTTCTGAGCAGCCTGAGGGGCCTGCGCTCCGCCGCTCCTCCCTGATTTCTTCGCTGCAGGCGCACCACAGAACTCGTCCTCCAACACGGCAAATGAATTTGCCGTCCTTAGGGCGTCTGTAGGCGGCCTTGTCAAGGTCTTCTTAAGACCCCTGTCTTTCACGACTCTCCACGATGAGGTCTCGTCAACACTGGTCTCCTCCTTCGTTTCCTCCCGAAGTCTCAGCCGTCGTACCTCCTCCCGCAGGGAATGCATCTCTGCTCTCAGAGCTCCAACCAAACTCACCAAATCCTTCACTAATCCTTCCATTATTGCAATAATAATGTTACTCCAGAGCTCCAGCTAACACAACCTCTCACTGTGACAGCACCTGACTGACAAATGTGTGAACCAGCTTCTATAAACATTGGGTATGTTAGTGTTAGAAGGCTGTAGGGTCTCGATACCCAGAGCCGGTACCAAATGACTGCTGTGGTCCCCTATAAACATTGGGTATGTTAGAAGGCTGTAGGGTCTCGATACCCAGAGCCGGTACCAAATGACTGCTGTGGTCCCCTATAAACATTGGGTATGTTAGAAGGCTGTAGGGTCTCGATACCCAGAGCCGGTACCAAATGACTGCTGTGGTCCCCTATAAACATTGAGCATGTTAGTGTTAGAAGGCTGTAGGGTCTCGATACCCAGAGCCAGTACTAAATAATCAGCAAAGTGACACTAATGGCAGAATAAATAGGGGGGAGGGGACAGAACTTAGGGAAATGCTGACGAAAAGACTCTGGTACTAATATATATTCAATAAACTTGCTTACCAATACACAATGAGCTTACCCTTGCGTTAATCAAGAGTGTAACGATAAATCTACTCAACCCGTACACAGCAGGAATCGTTCCCATCACTCTGGTATGAGGAGATACTCGGTCTCTACCCACTTGCTTGGGTCAATGTGAACTAAGCCGAACACTATGGAACACTGACACGTTCGGCATATGTTAATTGCAGTAAAGGGATGTTGATTTCCAGTCCTCACGGGACACTCGGGGCAGTGCACATCAATACACATGAAATGCACAATTACAAATCATTGCGCCTAAATGTACACAGCATCAATCATTGAGTTTTAAATTATAAATGAGCCAGTTACCCGTCACTGAGACATTAAACGTAAACTAATTAAACACACGTCACCGAGATGATAATTATAAATGAGTTAAGAACACGTCACTAAGACACATATCATAAATTAATTAAACACACATGATTAATGTCACATGTGGTGACAGGTGTGTGACACAGCACGGTAGTACAGGTGTACAGTCACGCCAGCCACATGTGGTGACAGGTGTGTGACACAGCACGGTGGTACAGGTGTACAGTCACACCAACCACATGTGGTGACAGGTGTCTGACACAGCACGGTGGTACAGGTGTATAATCACAGGATCACACATGAGGCTACATTCACAATAACCCTGACTTTACATGGTATCTGGTTAGGACACAGTGTGGTGGAACAGATGGACACAAAGTTTGGACACAGTGTGGTGGAACAGATGGACACAAAGTTAGGACACAGTGTGGTGGAACAGATGGACACAAAGTTTGGACACAGTGTGGTGGAACAGATGGACACAAAGTTTGGACACAGTGTGGTGGAACAGATGGACACAAAGTTAGGACACAGTGTGGTGGAACAGATGGACACAAAGTTTGGACACAGTGTGGTGGAACAGATGGACACAAAGTTTGGACACAGTGTGGTGGAACAGATGGACACAAAGTTTGGACACAGTGGTGGAACAGATGGACACAAAGTTAGGACACAGTGTGTGGAACAGATGGACACAAAGTTAGGACACAGTGTGGTGGAACAGATGGACACAAAGTTAGGACACAGTGTGGTGGAACAGATGGACACAAAGTTAGGACACAGTGTGGTGGAACAGATGGACACAAAGATAGGACACAGTGTGGTGGAACAGATGGACACAAAGTTAGGACACAGTGTGGTGGAACAGATGGACACAAAGTTAGGACACAGTGTGGTGGAACAGGTGGACACAAAGTTAGGACACAGTGTGGTGGAACAGACGGACACAAAGTTAGGACACAGTGTGGTGGAACAGATGGACACAAAGTTAGGACACAGTGTGGTGGAACAGGTGGATACAAAGTTAGGACACAGTGTGGTGGAACAGATGGACACAAAGTTAGGACACAGTGTGGTGGAACAGATGGACACAAAGTTAGGACACAGTGTGGTGGAACAGATGGACACAAAGTTAGGACACAGTGTGGTGGAACAGATGGACACAAAGTTAGGACACAGTGTGGTGGAACAGATGGACACAAAGGACACAGTGTGGTGGAACAGATGGACACAAAGTTAGGACACAGTGTGGTGGAACAGATGGACACAAAGTTAGGACACAGTGTGGTGGAACAGATGGACACAAAGTTAGGACACAGTGTGGTGGAACAGATGGACACAAAGTTAGGACACAGTGTGGTGGAACAGTGGACACAAAGTTAGGACACAGTGTGGTGGAACAGATGGACACAAAGTTAGGACACAGTGTGGTGGAACAGATGGACACAAAGTTAGGACACAGTGTGGTGGAACAGATGGACACAAAGTTAGGACACAGTGTGGTGGAACAGATGGACACAAAGTTAGGACACAGTGTGGTGGAACAGATGGACACAAAGTTAGGACACAGTGTGGTGGAACAGATGGACACAAAGTTAGGACACAGTGTGGTGGAACAGATGGACACAAAGTTAGGACACAGTGTGGTGGAACAGGTGGACACAATGGGGCCACACGTGGCTAGTTCAGGTGAGAGGCAGTTGTCAGTGATGCCACATGGCAGCTTAATGTTGGTGGGAGACTCAACACATTCATAGCACGGTGTTGGCAGCTAGTCTGATCACTGACACGTAGTCGGGTGACTCGTCACTTCCAGGCAGTTATCTTAGTACACACTGATCATGTTGAGAGTCTATGTTTATTTGATTGTCAGGATATTCACTGAAGAACTCATGCGGCGACGATTATACACGGTTTGTATCACTTTGATCATCTTGCCAGCTATTATAGTATACTGTTTTATGACATTCTCAGGTACTCTGGCTGCAGTCTGTTACTTCTGTTCGACATGACGTGGGATCACATAGTTTCTCTACACTTCAAGTTCACTCAGAAAATCGTATTATATTCTCATCTACTGCAATCGGATTCAGTAGACAATCATGTAGCATGAAATTGAGTCTTATCGAGTGACTTTTTTTTAGAGAATATGCGGGTTGATCACGTTAGTGGCTAATTAACTTGATTGATACACGTCCATTGTAGACGACCTCCGGAGGTAAAATGAATTTGTGAGGCTCAAAGTGGGCTCCACCACGAGTACAACAGTCCAATTTATGGGTTGACCAATAAGACACAAGCAATGGTGCCTAAACTAGTGAGAAGCGGTAACCCATGCCAGGAAGGTCTATGACATCATGGATACAGCATGTATGAGGCTTATGGTTGTTAGGGACTTCAAGACGATTAAGGCTCCCAACTTCTTAACCAAAGTTAAAAAAAAGTTCCCCCTGTCTCCTTCCAAACTTGAAGTTCCGAGACATATGACTTGCGATGTATATGTTCAACTCGCTCTATTTAATTGTTGGACAATGTATACACTGGCCCTTGCAGTACATTTGGTCTACTGATAACGTGGATTATCCGGAGAGAGCCAGTACGGCAGACCTAAGTCCCTAATTTAAGTATCTAGACCAGTGAACTGAAAAACTGTGCACGCTGGATGTTCCACACTGACGTACCTACTGTCATGCAATCATTTGCACAACCATCTTTCGGCTGCGCATCCCCTCAGGTGAAGTATTAGGGTACTTTATAAGATGTGAAAGCCTTGCTCATACATGGAGTTTATATTTGCTTCCACAGGCCTCCAGTAACCATCTTACATATTAATTTAAAAAATATCTTTAGACCTTCCACTTTCCATCTAAGGCGTCAGTAAAAACGTTAAAGACCTTGTCGCATACATCACCTTTCAATTTCTGAATGTGCTAGGGAGCCATACGAGGAACCATCGAACTTTTAACAATATCAAATAAGTGATTACCATATATATATATTTACAGGTAAAATGTGTGCTATGTCCTATTATAAGATTTAGGCTTATGTGTGTATATTAGCATGAATAAATACATGTCGTGTGTGTACATTTATGAACATACATCTGAACATACGCATATTTTCAAAGCTATTCATAAGGAACACCACCTTTAACACATCAATACAAACTGATCGACAAAGCTATTCCAGTGTGGCACCTCATCTAATTTGTACAGAAAAAGCGCAACTTCTCCAGTGAAGTTGCTCCATTAGGTGAATGGAGCAGGAGACCGATCACAAGGTACCAACTTGGAGGTGAAATCCTGCTACAGTCAAATACAGAAAACGATCTGGGGGTCGATATCACACCGAACTTGTCCCCAGAGGCCCACATCAAAAGGATATCATCAGCAACATATACTAGATTGGCCAAAATAAGAACTGCCTTTAGAACCTATTGAAAGGAATCATTCAGAACCTTGTATACCACTTGTGTCAGACTAATCCTGGAGTATGTATCTCCAGCCTGTAATCCGTACCTTTGTAAATACAAGACAACGTTAGAGAAAAGTCAGAGGTATACCACCAGATTAGTCCCAGAACTGTCAGGTATGAGCTGCGAGGAAAGGCTAGGGGAGCGAAACCTCACGTCCCTGGAAGACAGAGGAGTAAGGGGAGACATGAACACCACCAACAAAATTCTCAGGGGAACTGACAGAGTGGATAAAGACAAACTATTTAGCATAGGGGAAACACGAATAAGGGGACACAGGTAGAAACATAGTACCCAAATGAGCCACGGGGACATTATAAATAATTTTGTCAATGTCAGAGTTGCTAACAAATGGAATGCGTTAGGCAGTGATGTGGTTGAGGCAGACTCCATACACAGTTTCAAATGTAGATTTGATACAGCCCAATAGGCTCAAGAAAATCTACTCCAGCTGATTGAAAGTTTAGAGGCGGGAACAAAGAGCCAAACCTCATCGCCACAAGCACAACTAGGTGAGTACAACTACAGCTAAACTACAAGAGGTAGAAACTTTTTACTTGGATTTTTGTGCTTCTTGAATGCTTCTTAACAACGTCAGGAGAGAAAACCAATTCAGATTTTTTTGCGGGGGTGCACTACAAGGTAGTTAGCTATTAACAGGAGGGTAAGACAGCTGTGAAATCCCATTCTCACACAGTTGGTCAAACTGAATTCCTATTGATGCTTAGAAACAAAGTTCATGGGTTGGAAATTTTCTATGAACTATCTTTTAACCAGTCTCTGTAATAGCTTACAGAGAATACATGTTAGCAATACCGGTATCTAGTTCAGTGGTTCCTATCTTCCCCCTTTCTTGTACGTAGGTACCACCTTTGCCATTTTCCAAATATCAGGAAGTTCGGCCATATCAAGTAATGAGATGAAGACTATAGTATGCAATATGCTAAACATAATGCTAAAGCTGCCACTTTCAGGATCCATGGTGAGATCAACACGCGACCTGTGGCTTCCATAACATCCAGCTCCTCTTAGTATTTCTTTTCGTTCTCTGATATCACTTATATTGCATTAGTGTTTCTTTCTGGTAGTTCCTGTTCCATTAGAAATCTTAGATAAGAATTGTGCCTGCCCGAAACGCTGAGCGTACTAGTGGCTTTACAAGATTGTAATTACTATACTATGTATCCTCACACTTCTAATGTACCTTCTTGTATATATATAAATAAATAAATAGATTTAGGGGCAGCTCTAGTTCTATCATGAAAACTTCCTGGAAACTTTTAATGAGTTTTTTCGCTGTTATGATCAAGCATACACCAGTATGATCATACTGAGGCTGGTGTATGATTGTGCTCAAACTATTAGTGATATCTTGGCTGATTAGCCTAGTATCACGAATGCAGTAATCATTAGTGAATCTTCTTTAACACAATATTATTCTTAATTTATGTATTGTCAATGTGTGACATACATAACCAATTCTATGATAATTCTGTATCAAAGATGTATGCCATGTAATTGTGGATATATATTAGTTGTCTAGTGTATAGCAGTAGCCTAATGTCATGTAGCTTGAAAAATCTCCTTGTATGCTTATTGTATGTAATGCTGTATAGATAACATTATGTGGACCATGATGGAGAATGTATACATTTAGATTCCAGATGTATTACTCACATGTATACTGTGTAATTTCCATTTCAGTGTTGTTCTTTGTATTTCCTCTTCTCATGACATTTAC
The DNA here is from genome assembly GCF_040958095.1 of Procambarus clarkii. Classification (NCBI taxonomy): domain Eukaryota; kingdom Metazoa; phylum Arthropoda; class Malacostraca; order Decapoda; family Cambaridae; genus Procambarus; species Procambarus clarkii. The sequence goes on along the minus strand of NW_027189180.1, from coordinate 3,035 downwards.
TGAATTTATAGCACTGTGAAATGTATACCACCTAGACAAGCTTTTGATACACATGTTGTATATATCTACTTTCTTTTGTATTCTTGTATACACATGTATTAACGGTTGGCCGACGTCTTGAATCCTCCCTAACTTCCCCCTCCATTCCTCACCCCCCCCTTTGATGTACCGACTCGCGCCAGTGTTACCATGTCGTACCGATACGAATTCTTTGCGTACTTATTTTTATGTCATGATACATTCTCTAATGTATTGAATTCTTATTTTGTATAAATTATGTAAGGTTGTGTCTTATAACCTTTACTTTGTTGTATATTAAATTAGAGTTCATGATCGAGTTATGTCTGTAATGAGCTTGAGATTATTTGAAAGTTGAGGGTCAGTTGACTCATGGAGTTGGTTACAGTGTCACCTCCCGGCGAGCTTGGCTCAAGGTGACTACACCTTGACCACTCCAGGCGAGCGCATCTGTGGCGTTCCGGTCCGAGATTTGGGACCTTATTTGTGTATTGTGACTGTTAGATTAATTATCATGTAACACTATATAATACCATGGTTATTTTCTACTGTTGTTCATAATGTATACCAGGTGATAGAGATTTTTATATGTCTTTGTGAGGTGATATTCTGAGGAACTTAAGTAATGCCATGGTGCTTTATGAGATATTGTTTCTCCATACCTCATGTGTTACTGGTTGTGCCACCACCACCACACTGTATGGGTATTAGCACATATAGGCGCTAGTGTTCCACTGTGTCAGGCAAAGTTCTTGGTGCCAGCTAGTGTTGATTGTATTATAGACTGTGGGTTGGTTGGTGTTGTCGTGTTGTTCCTCCTTCTCAACGGACAACCCAACCCACAACTCGGTAGAGTGCTTATACCTCGCTAGGAGATCACACTAGGCGCTTCTGGCCCTTGGAGAGGGGCTCAACGTCACACATTTAGGGGATGCGGCTCCAACACTTAGCCTCGTTGTCACGTGCACACACCCACTCGAGCCGCTGTGACTCCCCACTCTCTCCTTAGGTGATATGATCTCCTCAATCCCCTATGACTTACTAATATTACCTTCTGCCCTGTCCACAGCAGTGGTTTTTGGTTCTTTCTCTCTCTCTCTCTTCTACCTCCTGGGAAGCCTCACTAGGACAAGGGCAAACACCAGCAAATTAGGATACATTTACTGGACAAAGCACATACACGATACATACACACATATAATAATAATGAATCCTATACTCTATAACATTACACTCAGGTTGCTCTCCAACACCATCAGAACTCTATTATCAGCTTATCAAGTGGTATCCTATCTCCTGGTTCACCACCTGATACTATCAACCTCCTCAAGTTGATCAAGTCTACATACACTGTTGCACCATCAGCAAGATAATATATATATAGAAAATCAGCATTTGAATGCAATAACATATATCAGTATAAATGTTCATTGATACACAACAATGATTAATCGATCACTGTCAGTCCTGGAACGCATACATCTGTAGGTAATCAAGCCTACGACTGCAACTCTAAGCTTCAGAATAAATCACTCCTTGACATAAGAATGCAAACAGTCACTCACCTCTCACTGCGTCTTGCACGCTAATGACAACCAAACACTATCAACTCCCTATAAGTAATCCACCAGAACTTCCCCTTCCACCTCTGGAAGTTCACTACCCTAATATCCTTAGGTTCTTCCGGGCTTCACTACCAGGATCCTCTGCAGCTCCTCCAGGCTGCTATCATGAAGTTTCCTTGAGCAACTACGGTGCTTCACCCTTCTGCTAGGGTCCTCCACAGCTCTCTTGGCTGCTACACCATGAAGTTTCCCCGAGCAACTATGGTGCTTCACCACTCTACAGAAGCACGTGACACTCCTCTTCACTGCTGCTTCTCCTCACAGCTCGAGGTCCTCTGCTCCACTACCTTGGAGTCTCATCAGCTACTTCATCTGCTGGCTTCGAAGTTCTCAGCAACTTCTTCCCCAAAGACAAACCACAGATTATAAGGTCGAGGGCGCTTCTTCCTCTGACGGCTTCTGGTCAGGGCGCTCCACACAGCCCACGAAAATGCCTCTGAGTAGCTTATTAAACTCTCCTCGCCGACCAAGACTTGACACCACAACGTTCTCAGCTCAATTCCACAGCTGGCACGTCTGCACACTTCTCTTCTCTTAGAGATATATCACTAGGGGTTCCCTTCTGGCGGGAGCTCAAATGGAGCGCGGCTTCCCCCTGCGATGTCTGGCACTCAAGTGAGGTCAAGGTCCTCCGGAAGCGAGCCTCACGCCTCCAGCAAAATGTCCACATCTCCTAGCCAGTCATTTATCTATTTTCTTCTGCATTGCCCATAATCTCAAACTGTTATACATATCCAAGCAACTATTTTACATATGCGTTATCACCTCAATATTCGCTAGACCTTCTAATCAGGTCGGGCCTGATGAATAACTCTCAAGGAGGGAGACTCGTTTCTCCTGTAGGCTGAGTTCATAACAATTGATGCAGTTTCCAGACATTTTTGTATGATCATGCCCAGCTGATGAGAAGCTGGATAAAGTAATTGTGTGTGAGTTAGTAGCTGTTTATTATTTTAATGTTATGTGGATTTATATTAATGCCAGTAAACTAGAATTTTTTTTACTAGTCTTTCACTCCCCTAGAACATTGATTGATATTTGGCCAGGCTATGTGTTCCAGTGATGCTGAAGGTTACTCCCTCATTACATTAATATGAGGTTCTTGTCCATGTCTCTTAACAGTGAAATAGGGGCACTGTACATGAGCTCATAACATTTACAAACTTCCTTATTACTCTTTGTATGGACTCCTATTTTGTGTTGTCTGATCACTTATTATTTACCGACATCTTACCTCAATTGGCTATTTAGTAATTTAGGATGATCTTAGCCTTGGATGTTATATACTTATCATATTGCTTCTTTGCTGTGTATTCGTTCCTGCCTCTTGTATATACGTTATGGTTCTCCCTCGGTTCTGTGCCCCATGAATATCTTGCATGCTCTTTTACT